>NC_037670.1:166112810-166157423 GCF_003255815.1 Theropithecus gelada | reverse complement strand
GCCTTTTTTTTTTTTTTTTTTTAAAAAAAACAGAATCTCACTCTGTTCCCCAGGCTGGAGTACAGTGGGGTGATCTCGGCTCACTGCAACCTCCGCCTCCCAGGCTCAAGTGATTCTCCTGCCTCAGCCTCCTGAGTAGCTGGGATTACAGGTGCACGCCACCACGCCTGGCTAATTTTTATATTCTTTTAGTAGAGACGGGGTTTCACCCTGTTGACCAGGATGGTCTCCAACTCCTGACCTCAGATGATCCACCTGCCTCAGCCTCCCAAAGTGCTGGGCTTACAGGTGTGAACCACCATGCCCAGGATTGCTTACTAACATGAGGAGGGGATGGAGGATATCAATGATACAGTAACATTTGAACAGAGACCTGAAGTACATGAGAAATCCAAATGAGGCCAGAGAGGTCACAGGGACTGGACTGTGTTTGGCCTTGAAGGACTCTGAATGACTTCGGTGTTATTCAGAGATGGGAAGCTGTTGATGGGCTCTGGGCAGAGAAGTGACATGCTCTAACTCCTGACCACACACTGGCTGTTGTGCTGACAACAGATTGTAGGGAGGCAAGGGGAGAGGGAATGATAAGAGTTAGAGGACTCCTGGAATGATCCAGACAAAAGATGAAGGCAGCTGGGACCAGAGTGGTAAGAACAGAGGCAAGAAGAAATGCTTGATTTTTGATATATTTTGAAGATAGAACCAACATGACTTCCTGCCTGAATGGGGGAGTCAAAAGATGACTCTAGAATTTTGGGGTGAAATAAGTGATGATTTTATCAAAGTATAAGTGATCATTTAAAGACTGTATTATTTCTTAGGAATGTTACATGCTGACCATTAAAGATTTATAAAATGGTATAATAACGTAAACCAATTGTTTTGAAGTGAGAATCCTCACAGAATACCTAAGTGATCCCGGGCAAGTCACTTAACTTTTGAACATTGGCTTCTACCTCTGAAAACAAGGTCATCTTTTGCTTAATACTAAAACAACCTTCTCTACATTATCTTCTGTGAGTGTATAAAGGGGCTATGACCACTGTATCCTCACCTGCTAGCAGTGAGTGGCTAACAGTAAATAAAATTTATAATAAATGCATAAAATTTTAAAATTACTTAAATATGATTAAATATATCATAAAATGAGGTGACAGAATAACCTCATAAAGCTTTTACGTGAGCCAAAAATATCCCTACCCTCACTGGAATTTCACAAACGTCACCTCTCATGTATCTGAAGACAGATATGTTTTCACTCATCCACTCAGTATTGACGGAACCCCTACTCAGCCAAGCATGGTGCTGGGAATTGCAGACACACAGGTGAACACACTAACACACTCCCTGCCTCAAAGTGCTTACATTCCCTCCCTAGCCTTTATGCTCTCCAAGCTAAACGTCTAGTCTTTCCGTTGTTCCGCAATGATTTTACAGCCTCATTATCTTGTAAGTGTCCCTCTTAATTCTGTCATCTAGAACTGAATCTAAATATTGTCTGAATTAAATCCCACTTAATGCCTTCACCTTAACAAAATTGCTAAGTAAGTATAATAGTGTGGTAAGTTTCCATATACCAGGCTTCTGATTTATATTGAGATACCTATTGAGTATCATGGAAGTAGGTACAACTGCGCAATGGGGGGGGGGGGAAGCTAAGGAGATGGATGGTCAAGGAAAATATAAATTTTAAAACAAAACATAAATTATTATTTTTAATTGATAAATCACACTTGTATATGTTTATGGGGTACAATGTGATTGACATGTGTATGCAATGTGGGATGATTAAATCAAGCTAATTAAATATTCATCACCTAATTTACTTATCCTTTTTTGTGGTGAGACATTTGAAGTTTATTCTCTTAGTTATGTTTAAATGTACATTATTATCAACTATAGTCACCCTGCTGTGCAACAGATCTCAAAACTTATTCCTCCTATCTAACTGCAAACTTTGCACTATTTGGCCAGCAATTAAAAAACAAGGTACCTAGATTAAAGGAGGTTGGAAAGAACTGGAAAGAAGATAAAGGAGAGAAGAAAGTGATTCTAGTCTAAGGGAGAGAAATAACAGTATATATCTATAGCATCATTTCCCCAAATGTTTCATAACATGTTAACAAGTGTTATGTCTGAGGAGGATGCTGCTGCTGCTGATGATGACAGAAGATTCCATGGTGAAATAAATTGGAAAATACCGAACTTATTTGGTTTGAAGCAAGTTACGTTTACTGCAGTTCTTCTTCGAGTCTTTACTATGTTAATGTACATTACACATTTCCAAAGGAGAAGGCACAATATACAGCTTTCCTAAGTTGTCAACTGTGCAACCCTTCTTTGGGAGGACATTTTTGTATAATTAATATTTCTTGGTAAATCCTGTTCTAAAGCATGCAGTGTGAGGAAGAAGTGCTAAGTACTGAGGGTTGCCGACTGATCCTCTAACCCTGTTTTCTCTTTCTTCATCTTGGGGGAAGAATTTTTAGGAACATTCCGTTAGAATTAAATAAAAAACCTTGTGACCCCAAAGTTCCACTGATGTGGAGTGCTGTGTCCTAGCAAAAGGTGAGAATGGCTCTGGACAACAGGAAATGGGCAAGCAAGGCAGAATATGTGTGAGCAGATCTAGAGAATAATTAGTATTCCAGATGGGCAGAGGACTGTCAGGATTCAGAAGAGGCCTGAGGACCAGCCATGGAGAGACTAGTCCCTGTTGGGGTACACATGAACACAGAAAAAGTAAGCAAGGTCAGATGGAGAAAGTAGAAGCCAATAATAGATAAAGTCCCACTATATCTTAACCCACTAAAGATCTGGGTAGGCAGTCAAATTTTGAGATGGTTGGGTCAGTAAACAAAGACAAAAAGAAAAACAAGCACACAGGCAGATCTTCACGGCCAAGGAGATGTGCTGCCCCAATTCACAGACTTCTCTAGAAAGAGTAAATCCCTGGGAGAAAATGGCCTAGGGTTTATGGAAGAAAATAATGGAGTGAGCAGGTTGGAATAAATGCTTAAAGAACACCGAAAAGAAAGCAAGTCCTATAAACGCGATAGATGCCTAATCTGGAAATTTCAGGGATCCTAGATAAAGTAAGTAGAAGGTGTTCTAAAGGAGTTCTGAAGCAGCTTCAAGCATCATCTTAAGAGAATGATCAAGGCCAGGGTCTAAAAAGAAGGAGTCCATGTAATTAGCCAGGAATGGCAAGCAGGGAAAAGGGAAAGGTTCTAAGTCCCCACGAACTCCCCTCTATGCCTCATTTGGTTCTGGGTTGGGAGGGTCTTAATCTAGTTGAAAAAACAAAAAGAAAAAGCTAGAAAGAATTCTATAAACCTTCCCAGTAATTACTTTAAAGTCAAGTATCAGGCATTATAGATGTCTATATGGGAAAAACTGCCCTTCAAAAATCATGGAATGGTGCCAAGTATGACGCCACCTGGACGAAGCAGTTAAGTGGAAAAACCAATGGACTATGAGAAAGGAAATCTCAATTCTAGTTACATCTCCAGCACAACTCATCATAATCAAAGGATTCTTTTTTCCCTAACCTGTCAAAGGAGGATACGAATCTCACCTCAACTTCCTCACTGAGCGGGAGATTCAAGTGAAATGTGAACACAGATTGAACGATCTAAAAGCTAAATAGAAGGCATTATTGTTTCCAAGAACTATTTCTTTTATCTTTGGAGAATCGTCAGACATATGTTTGATAAGGTTGGATTGTTCTTTGAAAGAAGAAAAATGTGGTATCAGGCTTTAGCTATAACGCTTATAGTACAAGGCTTTGTTTATGATCTTTTTCCCCATATTCTGAAATTAATTTTCAGAAAATAAGGAAAAAAGAGAAAATGTATCCAACTTAGTTGGGTTCCTCAGAAACCAGAGTAGAGACTGTTGTACCACGTTTTCTAGGAACTGATTTTCAGAGTTTTCTTTCTGGGTTGTCATCAATACACAGAGCCTATGGTAAATTTGATACTGGTTTCATCAATTCACAAAATCAGTATATTTCAAAGAAAAACATAAAGGAGATAAGAGACGTTTAAATATAAGCACAGGCCGGGCCCAGTGGCTCACGCCTGTAATCCCAGCACTCTGGGAGGCTGAGGTGGGTTTATCACGAGGCCAGGAGTTCAAGACAAGCCTGACCAATATGGTGAAACCCTGTCTCTACTAAAAATACAAAAATTAGCTGGGTGTGGTGGTACGCACCTGTAGTCCCAGTTACTCAGGAGGCTGAGGCAGGAGAATGGCTTGAACCTGGGAGGTGGAGGTTGCAGTGAGCCAAGACTGCACCACTGCACTTCAGCCTGAGTTACAGGGTGAGACTCCATCTCAATCAATCAATCAATCAATCAATCAATCAATAAAAGCACAGCAAGAATTTCCAGTTAAATCTCAGATACTCTGGGATGGATTACTTCTAACACATATATAAGAAAGAATAAATCACTCAGTTATGAAGAGATGTATCCTGATCCACCTCCTCTGGTAATAACAGTATTTTAAATAATATCTCCATAGATAACCATCTGTAGTACCTTTCCTAGGCTGAAATTTCAGCGTAGCCGTCCCATGTTGTGAAAACAAGGTAGCTTTATTATATGCTAAAAGATCAACTGCAATTTAAATCACTTTTATCATGATCAATGAGGTCATGATGACGAGTCCAGACATCAGTGCACGAGAAGAAAAGAAAATAAAAGGCAAGCTCATGGGTTCGCCAATTGTAAATATACTTATAGCAAGCTCTATGTGACTAACAGCAACTTTTTAGGATTGAAGTTTGGAATCATGACACAGTGAGGACCCTTCATTCATAAATATCAGGGAACCTGAATGAATATAAGATGTTCATCCTGAATGTAGCTGGTACATTTTCAGGCCAAATCTAAGAACATGGGGCTCACCGTTTATAGGGTTATTTAACTTCGCGGCTCTGCCCTCCTAGGAATTTGCTCTTTCCAGAAAAAAAATAAGAGTTTAGATGAAAAAGGAGTCACTACGTAACTACTATCCAAGTGAGAATACCTGTTTTCTAAGACTTAAATTATTTTTAAATAGAGAACGCTGATAAGAATTGACAATAGCTACTGGACCTTCTTACCCTCAAAGTTATTTTGGAAAAGTGTCAAACCAAAACAAATTTTAAACAGTACAATGAACACCATTTATACCTTTCACCCAGATTTACCAACTGCCAACATTTCCTCCACATTAGCTTTATCTGTGTGTATATGTTCTCCAGTGATGTTCAAATTTGCTAATAAATTGCAGACCCATGACCCTTTACCACTACATATTTCATCATGCAGCTCCTAAGAACAAGAACACACACAGACATAACCACAACACCACTGTCCCTCTCAAGAAATCTAACATCAATACATAATATTTAAGATATAGTTTATACTAAAATTTCTCTAATTGTTCCAATAATGCCTTTTATGGATTGCCATTGTTTCTCATTTTTCCAATTCAGGCTCTTGTACTGCAGTTAATTATTTCTTTAGTATTCCTTAATCCTTAACAGACTGTCTACCTTCTTTTGGATTTCATGACATTGCCATTTTTTGATGAGTCCAATTTTTGTTTTTAGAATTTGGATTTGTCTAATTATTCATGATTATATTCAGTTAGTTAATACTTTGTGCAGCAAAATACATAGGTGATGTTATATCCTTCTCAATATATCACATCAGGAGGCAGACGACGTCAGTGTATCCATTATTCGCAATGCTAAGTTTGATCACTCAGTTAAAGTAACATATGCTAGATTTCTCCACTATCAAAGTCTATTTTCCCTTTTAAATTATTAAGTAATCTGAGATACTTTGAGACTGTGGACTTTGTTTACCAACAATCCTTTATCCAATGGTTTTAGTATTCACTGATGATCTCTACCTCAATCAATTATTACACAGGTGATTTTTAAAATGGAGATTTTCTATCATTCCTTCTGCGTTTACAAACTGGCAATCCTGAAATATCACTGGAAACTCATGGATTCTTCATTTTTAAGGCATTATGATTCATCAGCATTATTGTTCTTTGTAATATTCAAAGAGTCCCAAAATTGGCGAGTAGGACACCTGAAGGCTACATCTTTTGTGATATCTCCATCAGCTTTTGAGTACTTTCCTGCCTTGTTATTGCCCTGTGAAAGCCATCCCTTCACAGAGCCTTGGTTATTTTTATTGAGAATGGTATTGAAAGCCACCTTCTGGGTGCCAAATATGATCACTGCTATTAGGTATCATTGCTTCTAAGTCTTTTTTAAAAATATATGTCTAATATAATTCATCAATTCATGTATAAATCAGTAAGAAAACATTACACAATTAATAAGAAAAATGGGAAATTCTATTCCCCCCTAGCATGTAGGAAAGTACAAAGAACACTGTCCCACCCTAAAAATGAGAAAAAGTCAGATACTCTACAAAATCATAACTTTAAAAAAGCTTATCAGAGAGCTAAGATTGCAAGATGACCAACTAACATGAATTCAAAAAAAGACAAGCTACTCTAATAGGGTGATGAGATATGAGAACAGTTTCACCTTTGGCAGGGCATGAGAGGAAGAGGTGGCCACCATACACACAGGTAAAAATCACTATCCTAAGTATTTTATATTTGTTTATTAACTCTTTTAATATTCAAGACAACCATACGAGGTAGATGAACTACTTGTGGACCAAAGGTCATCAATAGATGAACTACAGCCTGGGCAACAAAGTGAGACCCCATTTATACAAAAAAATCTTTGTAAAAAATTAGACAGGCATGGTGGTGTGGGTCTGTAGTCCTAACTACTTAGGAGGCTGAAGCAGGAAGATCCCTTAAGCCCAGGAGTTTGAGGTTGCAATGAGCTATGATCGTGCCACTGCACTCCAGCCTCGGTGACAGAGTGAGATCCTGCCTCAAAAAAAATAAATAAATAAAATAAAGGAACTAAAAATAGCAATACAATTATATTGAGCGTAGATAGAGAGCAATTCTTATATATCTCACAGATGTTGCAGGTTCGGTTCCAGACCACTGCAATAAAGTGAGTATCGCAATAAAATGAGTCACAGGAACTTTTTGGTTTTCCAGTGTATATAAAAGTTATGTTTATATTATACTAGTCTACTGAGTGTGCAACAGCATACGTCAAAAAAAGCATGTACTTTAACTTAAAAAAATGCTAACATTAAATGCTAAATTTAAAAATGCTAACAATTCTCTGAGCTTTCAGCAAGTCCTAATCTCTTTGCTGTGGAGGGTCTTGCCTCTATGTTGATGGCTGCTGACTGATCAGGGTGGTGGTTGCTGAAGGTTGGGGTGGATGGGACAATTTCTTAAAGTAAGACAGCAATGAAGTTTGCAATATCGGACTCATCCTTTCATGAAAGATGTATCTGCAGGATATATGCAGTTTGATAGCATGTGACTTACAGCAGAAATTCTCCCAAAGTTGGAGTCAGTCTTCTCAATCCCTGCCAATGCTTTGTCAACTAAGTTTACATAATATTTTAAATCCTTTTTTGTCATTTCAACAAGGTTCACGGCATCATCATCACAAGTATATTCCATCTCAAGAAATCACTTTCTTTGCCCATCCACAAGAAACAACTCTTAATTCAAATTTTACAAGATTGCAGCATTTCAATCACATCTTCAGGTTCCACTTCTAATTCCAGTTCTCTTGTTATTTCTACTACATCTGCAGTTCCTTCCTCCACTGAAATCTTGAACCCCTTAAAGTCATCCATGAGGGTTGGAATCAACTTCTTTCAAACTTCTGTTAACACTGTTATGTTGACCTCCTCCCATGAATCATCAATGTTTGTAATGCCATCTAGAATGGTGAATCGTTTCCAGAAGGTTTTCAATTATTTTGCCCAGATACATCAGATGAATCACTATCTATGACAGCTGGGACTATCGGCCCACACCACCATGCCTGCCTAATTTTTTACAAAGTTTTTTTTTTTATAGATGGGGTCTCACTTTGTTGCCAAGACTGTAGTCCATCTATTGATGACCTTTGGTCCACCATTTATTTCTTAAATAATAAAACTTGAAAGTTGAAGTTATTCGTTGATCCGTGAGATGCAGGATGAATGTCTGCTAGCAGGCAAGAAAACATTAACCTCCTTGTACATATCCATCAGAACTCTCGGGTGGTCACGTGCATTGTTAATAAGCAGTAATATTTTGATAGGAATTGTTTTTTCTGAGCAGTGGGTCTCAACAGTGGGCCTGAAATATTCAGTAAACTATGCTGTAAACAGATGTGCTGTCACCCAGGATTTGTTCTTCCAGTTACACACCACAAGCAGAGTAGATGCAGCATAATTTTTAAAGGCCCTAGGACTTTTGGAATGGTAAATGAGCACTGGCTTGAACCTAAAAGTCACCAGCTGCAGTAGTTTTTAACAAGAGAGTCAGCCTGTCCCAAACTTTGAAGCCAGCCATTGACTTCCCGTCTCTAGCTATGAAAGTCTGAGATGGCACATTCTTCCAATAAAAGGCTGTTTTGACTACACAGAAAATCTGTTGTTTAGTACGGGTACCTCTGTCAATCATCTTAGCTAGATCTTCTGGATAACTTGCAGCACCTTCTCCATCAGCTAATTGCTGCTCCACCTTGCACTTTATGTTAGGAGGAGGGCTTCTTACCTTAAACCTCATGAACCAACCTCTGTTAGGTTTAAACGTTTCTTCTGCAGCCTCTTCACTTAACTTAGCCTTCATAAAATTGAAGAGAGTTAGGGCCTTGCCCTGGATTAGCTGTGGCTTAAGGGAATGTTGTGGCTGATTTGGTCTTCCACCCAGACCACTAAAACTTTCTCCGTATCAGCAATATGGCTACTTCAATTTCTTTCTTTTCTTTTTTTTTTTTTTTTAGACAGAGTTTCACTCTTGTTGCCCAGGCTGGAGTGCAATGGCGCAATCTTGGCTCACCGCAACCTCTGCCTCCCGGGTTCAAGCAATTCTCCTGCCTCAGCCTCCCAAGTACATGAGATTACACGCATGCGCCACCACACCCAACTAATTTTGTATTTTTAGTAGAGATGGGGTTTCTCCATGTTGATCAGGCTGTTCTCTAACTCCCAATGTCAGGTGATCCACCCACCTCGGCCTCCCAAAGTGCTGCGATTACAGGTGTGAGCCACTGCACCGGGCCACACTTTCTTATCATTCATATGCTCAGTGTAGTAGCACTTTAAGTTCCTTCAAGAACTTTTCCTTTGCATTCACAACTTGGCTATTTGGCATGAGGCCTAGTTTTCAGCCTGTCTCAACTTTTAACATGCCTTTCTTACTAAGCATAACTATTCCTAGCTTTTTTTTTTTTTTAAATGCCCAGCTAATTTTTGTATTTTTAGTAGAGATGGGGTTTCACCATGTTGGCCAGGCTGGTCTTGAACTCCTGACCTCAAGTGATCCGCCTGCCATGACCTTCCAAAGTGCTGGAATTACAGGTGTGAACCAGCGTGCCTGGCCTCATCTCTAGCTTTTGATTTAAAGTGAGAGACAGGTGTCTCTTCTTTATGTGAACACTTAGGGGCTAAGTAAGGTTATTAATTCGCCTAATTTCAATATTGTTGTGTCAGAGGGAACAGAGACAGGTAGGGAAATGGCTGTTTGGTGGAGCAGTCAACACACACATTTAATTAAGTTTGCTATTATATGTGGGCACAATTCATGGTGCCCCGAACAATTACAATAGTAACATCAAAGATCACTGATCACAGATCACCGTAACAATATAGTAATGATGAAAAAGTTTGAGGTATCGTGAGGATTACCAAAATGTGACACAGAGTCATGACGTGAGCACGTGCTGTTGGAAAAATGACACTGGTAGACTTGCTTGGGGCAGGGTTGCCACAGACGTTCAATTCGTAAAAAGCACAATATCTGTGAAATGCAATAAGGTGAAGTGTAATAAAATGAGGTATGCCTGTAAAACAAAGAGGTCAAAGATAAGGTCTAAAACTGATAAATCAAAAAGTAGTTAAAATTAACCAGGTGTGGAGGTGGGTGCCTGTAATTTCAGCTACTTGGGACACTGAGACAGGAGAATTGCTTAAACTCGGGAGGCAGAGGCTGCAGTGATCTGAGATTGTGCCACTGCGCTCCAGCCTGGGCGACAGACCAAGACTCCTTCTCAAAAAAAAAAAAAAAAAAAAAAAGTAGTTAAGTATGCTTAACACTACTGAACTGTATACTTAAAAATGACTACAATGGTAAATATTATGTTTTTAGCCACATTTTAAAAATAGGAGCAAAAGCATATTAATTAGTGATAACAACTAGAATTAACAGGTAAAATAAATTTTCTCTGGGGACTAATACTTGGGGTAGGAATGGAAGAGCAACTATTGTTTTCATGATGACCTCATTTGAACTGCTACAGTTTATTTTCTTTAAAATGTGAGTATTACTTTCACAGTTTTTTCAATATGTGATGAAAAGATTTACCTTGATCTGCAAGACATCAAGTGGAACTGTCTCTCCTTTCACAATGGCAAGTGTGGCATCAGTAATATGTCTAAAAGAGAGAAGGAAATGATCATATTGTGAAAAAGAGACAACATCTCCCCCGCCCCACCGCCACATGCACTCATGCACAAACACACACACACATCTCTCCCTCTCTCTCTCTCCCTCCCTCTCTCTCTTCCTCTTGCCCAAAGTACTAGCAGTGGGGACTCAAAGAGAAAGCTTTGGCAAGGAGAAGTTCATACAAGACACCGATCATTTATTCATTTAACATTTACTGAATCTCTACATTGTGTCTGACTCCTATTTACCATTGGAGAATATGATACTTAAATAATAATAACTTTTTTTATTCATTGTAAGAAATTCAGGCATTTCCAAAAACAATATTTATTCTTGCTCTAACAGCCAGAAGGGTAACTAAAGGGCAGGACTTGTTATAGTTATCTTAGCAAAATATAATCCAGAACCTGAGACATATTTCTGTTATTTTCCAGGACTACTAGGATGCGCTTCATTTTAATTGCTGATTCTTTTGAACACAGACTGTTCTTATCCACATTCTAAGAGTCATTTGGAAAGTCTATAGGTTAAAAAAATTATTCATCAAAAGGCATGTACTATTGACATCCATGTAGCACATGTGAAACTATGCCAGGCTGAGAAGCAGTTCTAGAGTTTGTCATTTATTAGATCCAAGGTCAGACACACATAAACATACAATAGTGCACAAAAGAAATTTTGAATCAACAAGTGGCTACACAGTAAGATATTGCTGTCTCTCAGAGCAAACGAGTGCACCCACGCCAAGCACTTCCTTGCCCAGCGTGCCCGCCCCTCCTGGAAACAGTCTGCAGTCTCTGCGCATGGCTGGCTATTCTCTTCCTTCAGATCTGAGCTGAACTATCACCACCTCAGAGAGGCCTATCCCAGCCAGCCTAGACGGATGTCCTTCCCTAATCTCCATCACTGAACTGCACTCATAACTCTCCACAGTAGACAGATCACAATTTAGGATACGTATTTCTTTCTTTACCATCTGTCTCCTCTGGAGATCGAAAGTTCTACAAGGTTAGTGATAAGTTACACCCATTTATTGACCAATATAAAACCTACACCTAGCACAGTGCATGGCACATAATAGGCATTTAACATTTGCTGAATGTATTACTTTATTCTGTAAAATTTCCAGCATATACAAGAGTACAAATGATTATACCATGAAACCATACATTCCTCATCCAGCCTCAACAATTACCAACTCATGGCCAATCTTATTTCCTTCTATATCCCCCACTCATTGCCCCCTACTCTGTATCAATTAAAGCAATCCTAGATATTTTAACACTTCATCCATAAATTATTATGTACTCCAAAAGACAAAAACTTTTTTTAAAAAATGTGAAATACTATTTTCATACCTAAAACATTGAACGATTCATTTATATAAAAATATACTTAGTCAACATTCAAATTTCCCCAATTAATTCATAAGTATTTTAGTTTCTTTGTTCAAATCAGGATCCAAATAAGATGTATTAATTGCAATTGGCTTATAGATTTCAGGTCTCTTCAAATTTATAGAGTCCCTCTCCTCTTCTCTTCCCTACTTGAGGAAACAGGTTGTTATCTTACTGAGTTTCTAAGGTTTGGATTTTACTGATTGAATCCCTATGGTATTAACATGCATCTCCATTCCCTGTATTTTCTGAAAATCTTGTCTAGGAGAGAAAATCTGTAACATATTTGGCTTTAAGCTTTTGGCAAAAATAGTCCACATGGTGGTATGTACTTCCACCACGAGTACATGGTATCTGCTTGACTCTCCTTTTGTGATGGTGGAAATGATCAATAATCATTGCCTAGAGTAATTAATAGACTTGCACACTGGTAATCTTTAAATTCTATTATTCCTTCTAGTTTATTATCTGGTCTGCAAAGAGAAACTTTCCCTCATTCATAATTTGGATATCCTGAAATGTTGGTCATATAAGAAAGTCAGAATACTTTTTAAACTTTTTAAAAATCAGTTTTCAAAATAAGTTGATTTCCTAGTATCCTCTAAAAGTGACCAGTTTTTCATTTTTATTTACCTAGTATCACTATGACTTCATTCGGTGATTTAAATATATTTGATATATCTTAATACATTACAGTTATTTGCCTTATTGATATTCAAATTGTCCCAAGTCAATGCATTTTAATGGTGGGATACAAGCGTCAATATACAATTACAATGAATAATGAGAAAGAATAACCACAGAAAGTCCATATCAATGTTATCCAAACTAAGGAGAAACTACAGCTTTTCCTTAATGCTTACTGAAGCAAGTTGAATTATCTAAGTTTGAAAGAACTTCTGTGATTTTTTAAAAACTTTTTTTTAAGACTTTGTTTTCTTAGAGCAGTCTTAGGTTCATAGCAAAATTGGGGAAGGTACAGGGATTTCCCATATACTGCTCCCCCACATATGCACAGCCTTCCCTAGTATCAACATCTCCATCAACATGGTACATTTGTTACAATTAATGAACTTACATTGACACATCATTACCACCCAAAGTCCACAGTTTGTAACATAGGAACAGAAAACCAAACACTGCATGTTCTCACTGGTAAGTGGAGCTGAACAATGAGAACACACCGACACAGGGCGGGGAACAACACACACCAGGGCCTGTTTTGGGGGTGAGGCAGAGGGAGGAAGAGCATCAGGACAAATAGCTAATGCATGTGGGGCTTAATACCCAGGTGACGGGTTGATGGGTGCAGCAAACCACCATGACACGTTTACCTATGTAACAAACCTGCACGTTCTGCACATGTATCTCGGAACTTAAAATAAAATTTTAAAAGTCCACAGTTTGCACTAGGGTTCACTGTTAGTGTTGTATATTCTGTATGTCCGGATAAATGTATAATGACATGTATACACCATTAGAGTATCACACAGAGCATTTCCACTGCCTTAAAAATCCTCTGTGCTCCAGCTTTTTATACCCGAACCTTAACCCCTGGCAACCACTGATCTTTTTATTGTCTCCATAGTTTTGCGCTTTCCAAATGTCATATAATTAAAATCATACAGTATGTAGTTTTTTCAGACTGACTTATTTCACTTAATAACTCCATTTGAGGTGTTTTCATATTATTTCATGGCTTGATACCTCAATTCTTTTTATTGTTGGATAATATTCCATTGTCTGAATGTACCACACTTTATTAATCCATTCACCTACAGGTTATTTTTTCCTGTGTGAGTTTTGGCAAATTGTGTCTTTCAAAGAATTGGTTCATTTCATCTAAGCTATCCAATTTTTGGGTATGGAGTTGTTCACACTATTGCTTTATTATCTTTAAAGTGTCCATACTATTACAAGTGATAGCCTCTGCAGTGATGTCCTCTCTTTCATTTCTAGTATTAGTAATTTGTATCCTTTTTTCTTAGCCTGACTAGAAACTTACTGATTTTATTGATCTTTTCAAAGAACCAGCTTTTGGATTGATTTCTTTCATTGATTTCCTGTTTGCAAATTTCATTGATTTCTGCTCTAATTTGTATTACAGTCAGCCCTCCACATCCGTGAGTTCTGCATTCATGGATTCAACCAACTGGATGAAAATTATTTTTTTAAACATTGTATCTATACGGAATACTAGACATTTTCTTGTCATGATTCCCTAAACAATATAGTATAACAATTATTTACATAGCATTTATATCATATTAGGTATTATAAGTAATTTAGAGATGATTTAAAGTATATGGGAGGATGTGCATAGTTCATATGCAAATGGTACTTCATTTTATATTGGAGACTTGAACATCTGTGGATTTTGGTCTCCTTGGAAGGTCCTGGGACCATCCCCCATGGATACTGAGGGAAAACTATATTCTGCTCTTCTGTTTACTTTGGATTTAATTTGTTCTTCTTTTTCTTGTTTCCAAAGGGGCAAGCTTAAATTACTGATCTTTCTTCTTTTCTAATATATACAATTAATGCTACAAATTTCTAAGCCATGCTTTTGCTGCATCCCACAACTTTTGATAAGTTGTGTTTTCATTTTCTCTCAGTTCAAAATATTTTTAAATTTCTCTTGAGACTTCTTCTTTGATCCCTGTGTTATTTTGAGGCATGTTTTATAATCTCCATGGATTTAAGAATTTTCTAGTTATCTTTCTGTTACTGATTTCTAGTTTAATTCCATGTGGCCTAAGAGCAGACAGTGTGTGATTTCCATTTTTAAAAATTTGTTAGGGTGTGTTTTATGTCCCAGAATGCGGTCTATCTTAGTGAATGGTCCATGTGTGCTTGTAAAGAATGTGTATTCTGTTGTTGTTGGATGAAGGAGTCTAGGTGTCAACTGTACCTTTTTGACTGATAGTGTTGTT
Source organism: Theropithecus gelada (assembly GCF_003255815.1). Taxonomy (NCBI): domain Eukaryota; kingdom Metazoa; phylum Chordata; class Mammalia; order Primates; family Cercopithecidae; genus Theropithecus; species Theropithecus gelada. The sequence continues at coordinate 166,142,533 of NC_037670.1, read as the reverse complement.
GAGTTCAACTATGTCCTCACTGATCTTCTGCCTGCTGGATCTGTCCACTTCTGATAGAGGGATCTTGAAGTCTCCAACTATGGTAGTGAATTCATCTTGCAGTTCCACTAGTTTTTGCCTCATGTAGTTTGACATTGTGTTGTTAGGCACATACACTTAAAGGACTGGTTCATCTTCTTGAATAACTAATCCCCTTATCATCATGTAATGCTCTTCTTTATCCCTGATAACTTCCCTTGCTTTGAAGTCTGCTCTATCTGAAATTAATATAGATAACCTTGTTTTCTCTTTATTAATGTTAACATGGTACTTTTTTCTTCAGCCATTTACTTTTAATCTGCAAGTGTCTTTATATTTAGTTAGTTTCTTATAGACAACATATAAACCGGGTCTCATTTTTTATGCATTCTGACAATCACTATCTTTTAATTGTACATTTAGACCACAGATATTCAAAGAGATCATTGAAACAGTTGCACTAATATCTACCATATTTGCTTTTTCTAGTTGTTACCCTTTCCTTTCCTATTTTTGTCTTTTTTTTTGCCTTTTGTGATTCTAACTGAACATTTTATACAGTTCCATTTTCTCTCCTGTCTTAGTATCAGTTACACTCCTTTTTAACTTTCATTAGTGGTTGGAATATACATACACAATGAATCCAAGTCTTTTCAAGTAACACTGTATCACTCCATTGGTAGTGTGAGTATATTTATTTGATATAATAAAATAATTCTAATTTCTCTCTTGTATCATTGCTGTCATTTCACTTATATTTAAAAACATATATGACATATACATAAACATGCACAAGTGAATACGTTGTTACTGTTGTTTTGAACAAACTGTCATCTGTTAGATCAATTAAGAAAAATGAAAGATTTTATTTTACCTTACTTATTTCTTCAGTGGCCTTCCATTCTTTACATAGAGCCAAATTTTTTACCTCTACCATTTTTCTTCTCTCCAAAGAACTTCTTTTAACATTTCTTGCAAGATAGATAAATTCCCTCTATTTTTGTTTGTCTGAGAAAGTCTACTTCTCCTTTTCTTGTGAAGGATAATTTTGCAGGGTACAGAATTCTAGGATGGTAGCCTCTTCCTCTCAATACTTTAAATTTTCCACTCCACTCTCCTTTACTTGCACGATTTCTGAGGAGAAGTTGGATATAATTCTTATCTTTTCTCTTCTATAAGTCAAGTCCTTTTGTCCTCTGGCTTCTTTTGGGATTTTTTTCTTTATCTAATTTTCTGTAATTTGGAAATGATATGCTTCAGTGTGATTTCTTTGGTATTCATTCTGTGTGGTGTTCTCAGAGCTTGCTGAATCTGTGGTTTGGTGTCTGACACTAATCTGGAGAAATTATCAGTTATTACTGTTCCAAATATTTCTTCTCTTTCTTTTCTTTCTGATATTTCCATTATAAGTACATCTTTTGTAGTTGTCCCAGAGCCCGGGGATATTCTGCTTTTTTCCTTTTTCTCTTTGCTTTTTGCTTTTCAAAGTTTCTATTGAGATATCATCCAGCTCAAAGGTTCTTTCCTCAGCTATGCCCAGTCTACTAGTAAGCCCATCAAAGGCATACGTCATTCCTGTTAGTATCTTTGACCTCTAGCACTTCTTTTTGATTCTTTCTTAGGACTTCCATTTCTCTGCTTATAGTACCCATCTGTTCTTGTATGCTGTCTGCTTTATCGATTAGACTCCTTAGGATATTAATCATCATTGTTTTAATTCCCAGTCAGCTAATTCAAACATCTCTACCACATCCGGCTCTGATGCTTGCTGTCTTTGAATAGTATTTTTTGCCTTTTAGTATGCCTTGTAATTGGTAATCTGATATGACATACCAGGTATAATGAACTGCTAGTAAATAGGCCTTTAGTACTGTAGGGGTAATGTGTGAAGGGAGGGGAAGCAATGATCAGGTCTCAGGCTTTAATGAGCCCATGTCTCTGGACTTTGAAATTTATAAGTGTTTCTCAGTTTTTTCTCTTCCCTTAGGTGGGACAGAATGGCTAGAGTGGGCTGGAATTGGCTTTTTCCCTTCTCCCACATGCAAGGCTGCAGCTGAGTAGAATTAAGTATTTCCCTTCCCCAGTAAGTTAAACCTTCATAATGCTCCAGCAGGTTGGGCTCTGGTTAACTTGTTTCTCCTGAGGACAGGCCTTGTTAAGAAGAACAGAATACTGTGGCATATTTCAAAATGGTTCCTTTTCCCCACCAGTGCCAGAAGTATAAGGCGATTTTTCTCTGATATTTATTGTGAGCTCCTGGTTGAGCTCCTGGAGGTATATCTCACAGTATTGTGGGGGACTCCTTATGACTGGATCCCAGGAGACTGGGACTCCTCTCAGAGCTAATCACACTGAGCTTCAGCAATTTATCAATTACAGTTCAGGTTTTCCTGCCCTGGCACTGGTTTCCAAAGTGGTTTCCAGTATGTGTCTTCGTTAAGTCAAAATCCCCTGTATTCACCTGTCTCTCCAATCTTGGGGGCAGCAGTTTGCCCTATGTCCTCCCTTCTCCTTCAGATACAAGAAGAGTTGCTGAGTTTTCAGGTTGTTCAGCTTTTTATGTATTGTTAGGACAGAGTGACAACTTTCAAGCTCCTTACATGTGGAACTGGAAACTGGAAGTGTAACTTCTTTTTTAAAGTTAGATTTATTAGGGTATGATATATACACAGTAAAATTCATACTTTTAGGTACACTGTTTTACACATTTTGACAAATGCTGCAGTCATATAACTACCACCATAACAAATATATATAACATTTTCAACATCCCAAAAACTTCCTTCATAACCCTCTGTAGCCAACCCACTCCCCACACCTTCAGCTCCTGACAATTACTATGTTTTCTGTGTCTAGAGTTTTGGCTTTCCCAGAATGTCATAAAATAGAATCGAAAAGTATGGAGCCTTTCCAGTTCAGCTTTTTTCCTTAGCATGAGCTTGAGATTCATTTACACTATTGTTTATGAATGGATGTATCAATAGACTATCAATATTCCATTGTATGGATGTACTAGAATTTGTTTATTCATTCACCAGTTGATGGACATTGGCATTGTTCCCAGTTTTTGGCAGTTAGGAATAAAGCTACTATAAATATTCATGTATGGGTTTTTGTACGGACAAATGTCTTCATTTCTTTTGAATAAATACCTATAAGTGTGATTGCTGCTCCTATGGTAAGTATATGTGTAATTTTATAAGAAACTGCCAAACCATTTTCTAAAGTGGCTACCATTTCATATTTGCACAAATGATATCCAAGAGTTTCAGTTGCTGCATTTGATGGGTTTTTGTTTGCTTTTTTTCTCGTTTACGCTGTCCTAATAGATGCATAGTGGCATCTTACGGTAGATTTGTTTTGCATTTCCCTAATGACTAAAGATTTTCTTTTAGAATTTTTACAGTTTTAGGTTTTATATATAGGTTTACAATCCATTTTATGCTAATTTTTATATATAGTGTGAGGTATGGGTTGAAGTTTACTTTTTGTATATGTTCAACTGTTCCAATACTGTTTGTTAAAAAAACTATCTTTTCTATTATACAGTGAATGGCTTTGATGCCCTTGTTAAAAAATCAATTGTCCATATGTGTGTGGGTCTAATTCTGGACTCTTTCTTCTGCTGATTTATATCTCTTGTTTTGCCAACACCACACTGTTTTGATCACTGTAGCTTTAAAGTATTGGAAATAGATAGGGTAAATCCTTAAACTTTGTTGTTTTTCAAAATTATTTTGGTTATTTTACTTCCTTTCTCTATATAAATTTTAGAATCAATTTGTCAATTTCTACAAAAAGCCTTAGGAAACACTGATTGGGATTGTATTGAATTTATAGATCAGTTTTGGAGAGAATGACATCTCAGTACTAAGCCTTGCAATCCATGAACACAGAAGTATCTCTATTTACTTGGGTCTTCTTGATTTCTCTCTTCAGTGATTTGTAGTTTCCATCATATAAATCTTACACATATTTTGTTAGATTTATCCATAAGTATTTCATGTTTTCTGTAAAGGTATGTCAGTGTTAGTGTCCTATTGCCTCTATTATTACATAGCTATATTTTGGAAAAATAAATATGGTAACTATTATTAATGCAGTAAAATAATTATTTTGTCTAGAGTTTAAGTACAACTACAAGTAGAAGTCATTTAGAAAGTACTTTAATTTCCATTAAAAAAAGGGCAGTTCCTAACCAAACAGGGCCCCTCCTAATCTATTCTGCTATGTACAGAACTGGTTGATACTGTTAATTTCACAGAAATTGTTGCCGTCCCATGGTAACTGATTTGAATGACTACAAAACATTCTTTCCTTTTTTAAGCAAAAAAAAAAAACTTTTCCAGGTGAAGCAGTTAGCAGTAGAATAGAGGCTTATCTGTTTTGATTTATATTTGTTTTAATCATAGCATCTAGAATCAGTAATTGTAGTCAACTTGTTATTTACTGTTTGTCCCCCCAAATGAATTTTTAATAAATATGAATAAAGTCTACTAGACATAATTACACTTACCTAACTAGACCTATTCTAGCTTTTTAACAATCTTCTGAAGTAAGCACTACTAGTGTGCATTTGGTAAACACAGGTAAGAGAAACTGAGGTTCAGAGAGACTGAATGAAATTACCAAGAGGACAAAGCCAGCATGTCACAAAATGAAATTTGTCTCCAAAGATGTGCTAACTTAACCTGTAAGGCTGCTTTGGAGGCATCAAATGGATATTAATGGATTCCCAAAGAAAAAATCCACATCTAAAATCTGGGTGCTCTACAGTCCTCCCCATCAATGTGCTCAGGACTAAATGCAAACACCTAAGGAATCAAATCCACCTAAACCAATGTTTCTAACAAAGTTAGGTACAACTTAAGATACTTTAAAATCCCAAGATACACACATTAACTCAAATGCTTGGGTTAAACTCTAGCTGAAACTATTATACTTTCTCATGTTTCTCTATCAACTCATTTTTACACCATTTTTTCTCTCCAATACAGATGCTACTTGGGAAGTAGGTAGCAGTTTGGAATATGAGTTTCAGTTTAGGAAAAAGTAAGTAGCACACTCACAAGTTTAAGTTAATTTGATATGAATATATTAACTCTGAAAAAAGCTATCAGAAAGGATCCTAAAGCACTGTACTTACTCTGAACAGTATTTAACACACTGAGAGATTTAGTAAATGCCTTTGAGAGGCTGACCTTAAAAAAAAATTGTTGTAACTCAAAAAGTCTTTTTATATTAAATTTTTTTCCTAAATTGCTTGGCAGAAGACAGCTAAAATCACAACCTATAATTTATCATTCTCCTGCCAATAACTAAAAGTTCTAAATAAAGCAGCACTGTAGCATGGAATAGCACTTTTCGGATTATCTACTTGCAACATTCCGAATTCAAAATTCTTTTTTTCCTCTGTAGTAACTATGGTACAACGAATCTTGACAGCATTGCAAAAAGCAAAGGCTTGTTCTTTTTAAACAGCCTTAGGCTCCTGCCATTTTGTGAGGCTTACAGAATTCTGAACTCAGGAAAGACTTACTTGATTACCTAAGAGCCCTGGGGCATGCTTATAAATTAAGTTTTATACATTTTTAAATTATAAATAGCAGCAGCAACAACAGTAGTTTAACTACAAGGGAAAATCAATTCCCCCAAACTGAAGACTCTCTCAGACCCTGGGGGTTGCCACGCTCTGTAAATTAGCTTTTGGACAGGCAAGGGGTCTTCCAGGAAAATGGTCTACCCTTGGATCAATGACATATGCTATTTGGAATATTGGCTAAAGCAATTCAAAAAATCTACACTGACACAGGGGAAGACAAGCTCTCTAATTTAACCAACACCTGAATCAGACAGGATTTATCTTGGAGAAGCAGAAATGTGAGCAATTAACTGTCATTATCTACTGCCCCCTCAGAAATTCTAAACTGGGAAAAAAAGTATGGCCAACTGAAATGGCCTCTCCTATAGTTAGGCCTCAGGATGGCTAACGAATAACTGAATAATCCCCATTATATTAAGGTTTGAAACATGAAAGAAGTTTAAATGAAGGTCTGACATATATCTATGTGTGTATGCCTAGTATTTTGAAAACTGGACCAAGGTGCTTATTAAAAGAAAACATAGAATTGTTAAAAGATATACAGTTGACTCCTAAAATTACAATAGCAAAAATAAATTCACAAAAGTCAGCCTAATCAAAGAATTCCAAAGCAGAAAAAGAAATTCCTTAACCAAAACAGAAAATCACTTGAGTATTATTATTGTTATTTATTCTAGAAGATTATAACCAGAAAAATCATGAGAAAATTTTCATTAAATCATGCAACAAATATTTATTTATTGACTTCCTCCAATGTGTCACAAAGCTTACGTTAACCATCAGCCAACTGATCTCTCAGCTCTCTCTTCATTTATCTGGGTCTTCTTGACAACTGTTTGCTCAAAGTGATGTTATTAATCACTGTCAAAGCTCAAATTCAAAATTCCTAACTTCTTGAAAGAGCAGAGCTTTGTTTACATAATGCCTTCAAGCAAAAAACAACAGTGATACCAACAATTTGCTTGACTCCCGAAAACACTGTGAGACTCACAGCAATTTAATTTAGATGTCAGAATTACACTGCTTTCCCTATCTACTTTGTCTACACTGCCTACCACTTTAGGTATTCCCAAAAGGATGTGGCTATATTTACAGGTTTTATCTATTTTAAATATCAAGATAATGAAGCCAGGCTACTAGTTCAGTCTTCACAAGGGACTTGCTATTTGTCATTGTGTATACTTAAAGCAAACAAATGATCAGCACAAATCTGTCTTCACTAAAGAATCTTACAATGCACAAGCACAAAAACGGTTTAGGTCAGGGATATTATCTTCACAACTGACAAAAGTACATCAAGTATTCACCTCCACCTGACCTGGAGACTTATCGTAAGAGTCCCACAACCAAGTTGGGAAACTTCCCAATGAACTGAAAGGTTGAACTCTGATCTAGGTCCTCCTCTTAATTATTTGAAGTTTCAGGCTATCAAAACTCAAAAAAGTTACAGTATATACACAAATTTTTCATTCCCAGGCTCGCTCACCCACAAATGCTAATTCCCCACATTGACAACCTACTGGACTTTGTTTCCACTTTCAGCAAAGAGGGTATGACTCAAACTACTGGTCTCTCCCAGTGGGATAAATCCAATGGGAATCTTACTGAAGGTAGCCTACAGGGAAAAAAGAAGAAGAAAGTTTTATTGTTATGATCAGAAAATCAGGCTTAGTGGAGAAGCACAGGTGTGTCCACTATGACAAATAACGACCCTGTATCTGCCTCCCCATCTCCTTTCCCACATCCCTAGACCAGTAATCAAATAAAGCTAGGCGGGTAATTTCTAAAACAAGGCAGTCAATGACAACAAAGTGACTCAGAATTTGGAAGAAATATTTCAGTACTCATTAATGACAACTGTTTGAAAGAAATTTGGTTAAGATAATGAGGGTTTTGAAGATATTAGATCAATGCACTAGTGCAACAGAGACTGTATTACATTGTCACATTATTTGATAAAGTTGCAGATAATATTCAACTAAAAATGTCTACCATTTATACAGTGACCAATGATAGGTGAAGGTGCTTTATAAACTATCTTAAGTACAAATAAGGCAAAGAGAATAAACAAGTTCAAGTAATAGATGGTACTGGCATAGTAGTTAACTTAATTAAATGCCACACATACAATAGATACTATAAGGTTCAAAACAATTCTGAGCACAATGTATTATTACCAAAGGGACTGAGAAGGATCTTCTAGCTATTGTAGAAAAGTGCATAAAATAATGTTACAAAAACATCCATGTGCCCACAACCTAGATTTAACAAATGTCAACATTTACCTTTTTGCTTCATATGTTTTAAGAAATAAAACGATAGAAAAATGAAAGTCCCTTCTAAACCTATTCTCCTCTCTCCCCTCCCAGAGGAGACCATTATCCTGCGTTTGGTGTGATTCCTTTCCATCCACATTATTATTCTTTTGCTACATATCTAGGCATCCATTAACAATACATAATATTGTTTTCTGAATCTTAAAACATTGTGGAAATGCATAACATACCTGGGCAACCTGCTGTTTTTGAATTCAACACTTTTGAGATTTAGCCATGTAGATATTTATACATTTAGTTCATTCATTTTAACTGTTAGATGATTCCCACTATGCCACAATTTCTTTACAAAAAAGTTCTTTGAAAAAAATATTCCATAACAAAATTTTAAATAATCATTGTCAAAGTTATTGGATACCATCAATTACCAAACCAGAAAAGTCCCCATGTGTTAATATATGTGTTCTATGACATGGGTAGCAGCATTTTCTTTTCTAAAATTCAAGAAAGCACAATGTATACCCATTTTAAAATATTAAAATGGAAAAAAAAGTAAAAGAAAGAAGAGCAATAAAGAACAGAAAAATAAAAGTTAAAATGCAATTACTTTCTTAAATGCTCACCTCATCTGTTCGTCGAAGAACTCCAGTAACAACCTACAAATGCAATAATAAAACATTATTATAAACAATATGTATTTCCTGTATAATAAAGAATTGGATTCAATTTTCATAGACCATAAACTTATTCCTGTTTTCTTCTTAGAAGCTCTGTTAAAAGATGCATTGGATCTTAAAACATATCGTATTCTCCAATACAATTAGCGCTAAATTAGATTTTATTTTTGACCTAGGATCTACAATACAATAAAGGCTAAGATAAAATGATTATAAAATCATTAAAATGATTATAAAAACTCCAAGTCGTATTAGTAAAAACATATTTTTTTTTTTACTATAAAATGTTCTATAAAATGGGTATAAATATGATGTATACATCAATTATACAGAAAACCCTAGTTTACTACTATAAAGTACATTTACAGGAAAAAAGCACTTTGCTACACTCAGAGAGTGTGCACTTAACAAATCGTTCTTATTGACAAATATGAAGGACAATATTCTGTAAAACTGTGAAAAATACCTAAATAAAAAATTTCTCATAATTCCACCATGCCAGATAACCAATTATTATTATTATTATTATATTATTCTTTTGCAACAGAGTCTCACTCTGTCACCCAGGCTGGAGTGCTGGATCTAGGCTCACTGCAACCTCCACTTCCCAGGTTCAAGCGATTCTCCTGCCTCAGCCTCCCCAGTAGTTGGAATTACAGGCGCCCACCACCATGCCCAGCTAATTTTTTTTTTTTTTTTGAGACGGAGTCTTGGAGTCTTGCTCTGTCACCCAGGCTGGAGTGCAGTGGCGCCATCTCGGCTCATGGCAAGCTCCGCCTCCTGGGTTCACGCCATTCTCCTGCTTCAGCCTCCTGAGTAGCTGGGACTACAGGCGCCCGCTACCACGCCCGGCTAATTTTTTTTTGTATTTTTAGTAGAGACGGGGTTTCATTGTGTTAGCCAGGATGGTCTCGATCTCCTGATCTCGTGATCTGCCTGCCTCGGCCTCCCGAAGTGCTGGGATTACAGGCGTGAGCCACGGCGCCCGGCGAAACCCCGTCTCTACTAAAAATACAAAAATTAGGTCAGGAGATCGAGACCATCCTGGCTAACACAATGAAACCCCGTCTCCCAGCACTTTGAGAGGCCAAGGTGGGCGAATCACCTGAGGTCCAGAGTTTTTTTTAGTAGAGACGGGGTTTCCCCATGTTGGTCGAACTCTGGACCTCAGGTGATCCGCCCACCTTGGCCTCCCAAAGTTCTGGGATTACAGGCGTGAGCCATCCTACCTGGCCCCAGGTAACCAATTATTAATCACTCGTTTATATTTGATATACTTCCCTCCAATCCTTTTTCTAATCAGTACATATTTTTATATGACTGTAATTATACCAAATACACAATTTCTTTAAAAACATTTTGTAAAGTAAAACCTGACCCAGGTCTCCTCCCTTCATCTTCTCCTGCCTCACTGAATTTCAGGAATAAACGGGGCTGTTGAGAGGTCTACTTCCTTCTTTGTAGGCATGCTATCAATATTCTTCACACTTCATTAAAAAGCCATAAAAACAATTACAACATCATTAGCACAGCCTTTTTAAAAGAAGCTTACTAAATTAAGTCAAACATAGGACAGTACTCTGCTGTTAGCTTCTGATCCCTGAACACTGGTAAAACCAACAAATGGGGACAACAGGCAATCAGAAATGAGGGATGAATGTAAATTACAGTATACAGGATTGAATAATTAAGCAGTGAGTGGGATCACCTGCACTGGGCTCTTCAGGGGTTTCCAAAATACAATGAATACACTACTCTGCTGCTAGAAAAGAAGAGTACTTGCAGGGTAACATACTTATTGTCCTTAATGGACCAAAGTAAGCATTAAGGGTATCTTTATTAATAAATTTTATGTTTTAAAAGTAGTTTTAGGTTCACAGCAAAATTGAGAGAAATACAGAGATTTCCCACGTCCCCCTGGCCTCCTATATGTGAACCTTCCACCCATTATCAACATCCTTCACCAGAATGGCACGTTTGTTACAATTGATGGACCTACATTGACACATTATCATCATCACCCAAAGTCCATAGCTTACATTAGGGTTCACTCTTGGTGTTGTACATCTACGGGTTTCCACAAATGTATAACACTTATACATTTGTGTATAACAAATACACAAAATTTGTGTTAAACAAATTTGTATATAACCCAAATGTATTCACCCTTACAGTATCATAACGAATCATAACGAATCGTTTCACTGCCCTACCAATCCTCTGTGCTCTGCCTATTCATCCCTCTCTTCAACGTCTGGTAACCTCTGACGTTTTCACTGCCTCCATAGTTTTGCCTTCTCCAGATATCAAATTGTTGGAATCACACAGTATGTAGTCTTTTCAGACGATCCTCTTTCACTTAGTAACATACATTTAGGTTTCCTCCATGTCTTTTCATGGCTTAATAGCTCACTTCCTTTTAGTGCTGAATAATACCTATTGTCGGAATATACCTCACTTTACTTATTCATTCACCTACTAAAGGACATCTTGGTTGCTTCCAAGATTTGGCAATTAAGAAGAATGCCGCTACATGTGCAATTGTGTGGACACAGGATTTCAACTCCTTTGGTAAATACCAAGGAGCATGACTGCTCGACTGTATGTTAACAGTGTGTTCAGTTTTGTAAGAAAACACCCAACTGTTCCAAAGTGGCTGTACCATTTTGCATTCCTACCAATAGTGAGAGTTCCTGTTGCTCCACATCCTTGCCAGCATTTGATATCATCAGTGTTCTGAAATTTCGGCCATTCTAATAGGTGCATAGTGGTATCTCATTGAGAATTTGCAATATTAAAACAAAAGCAGATGCATACATCTTAACATGTATACCTCTTCCTATTAATGTGGTATAATACTATATGTAATGGAAATGACATGAGAGTGGATAGGTGAATCTCTATTTGTTTATTTTATAAGAAACATACCTGATGATGGAAACTAATGATTCCATTACAAACAGGGCTATTTCATAAGAGTCTTCAAAATATAACAAGATTATCCCATCCACCACCATTTTTTCTTCTATTATATTAATATTATCAAACTTAAATATGATAATACGAAAATCCTTCTATGTGCTGGGTAGAGGGTTTACAAAAAGCAATGAAATGGAAGTGCATGAGAAAAATTTAAAGCCATCCTAGCTTTAGAGAGCAACAATCCGAAAATAATGAATTAAATAATTTCTTTAAATTACAACATACCATTGCTCTAGGATTTATTTTCCATTTTTCTCACCTTCAAAATAGCTTCAAAGAGAAAAACAGTCATACCTCCTGCAGTGTCCCATCTCCTCCTGCAACAATGATCACATCTGTGTTTTCCATCAGTTCCAGGAGTTTCTTGGCTTGTCCCTCATAATCTGTCTGAAATACCAAGGAGGCCTTTGATGAGTTTATCAACCTAGAGCCACAAGGTTAAAGGTTTAAAAATGTGGGATATCTTCTTTAAAGTTTTACATTGACTCTCTTCATAAATTTTACACAATTGATAGACATGAAAAAAATAGCTATCAAAGCAATTATGTATAGTTGTTACAGTTTTACACTTTTAGAGCCAGAGGGACCTCAGAAACCATCTAGTCAGCTCTTTACTTTGAAAATAAAATTCAAACCCAGTAATTTGTCTGTTACACAGCTAGCTAGTCAAAGGCATCATTTCCAGTTCAGTGCCGATTCTATTACCTCCTTTATAGGAAGTCAACTGTACATACAAATAGGGAGAAGCAGATGTAATGACAAGAGCACAGATGTCAGAGCCCAAGAGACCTAGATTAAATCTCAACCCTTCTACTTTTTACTGAGTGACCTTAAATTCTATGGATCTTAATCTCCTCATCACTGAAATTATGTATGTTGAGGGAGGGAATAATGACAGCTTCTCTGTAAAACAGTTGTAAAGCAGTCTGTAAAGCAACTGGTAAGGTAAGTGTTCATAACTGGTATTGCACTAAATAAAAGGAGGTTATTATTGTTTTGTTATGACCATATATAAAGAAATACAGGTATGATTCAAAGTAGTCACAAAACAATGCCTAAGACTTACCATTTTTATTGACACCATTTGATCTCAGACACATATACAGACTTAAATGAACCATTTAATCCACCAATAATATGTATACCTCTAAAACCAAACACTAAATTTCAATAGACATAATGCAACTAATATTAAAATAGGAAACACTCCCTCCAATTGGTATCACACTATACATACTAATAGATAAAAACTAAATGCCTGGATTTCAGATGGGCTCAAGCACCTGTGGCATTATATATATATATATATTTATATATCTGGGCCAGGGGTGGTGGCTCACGCCTGTAATCCCAGCACTTTGGGAGGCCAAGGCAGGCGGATCACAAGGTCAGGTGTTTGAGACTAGCCTGGCCAACATGGCGAAACCCCATCTCTACTAAAAATACAAAAATTAGCCAGGCGTGGTGATGCACACCTGTAATCCAAGCTACTCAGGAGGCTGAGGCACGAGAATTGCTTCAACCTGGGAGGTGGAGGTTGCAGTGAACTCAGATCGCACCACTGCACTCCAGGCGGGGCGACAGAACAAGACTCTGTCTCAGGAGGAAAAAAAAATATATATATATATATATATCTCTGGTCTCTGTCCTTGGTTCCTGGCACAGAGCTCCTAAAACCCCTGGAATTTCCTGAGTGATAAAAATGTCTTTTGTTATTCATGGCAAGCCCCTCTCAATCTTGCCAGTTTGTGCTAATGAGGTGATTGGTGGGCCCCTGAATAGCTTCAAGATGGGAACTGATCACCAGAAGGACAAGCAGGGAATTTATTTTGTTAAGACTATATCCCCAATACCTAGAACAAGGCTTAGCTCATAGTGGGCACTAAATAAATATTTGTAAAAACAAATTAATACATGTGAAAAGGTATGTGAAAAGGAATAAAAGAATAAAAATTTTAAAAGATCTTGACAGATTTGACAGACAATAGTTTTGAAGACAATAAAGATAATATTAATATATTTGAGGCTCTGATCTTAGGAAAAAAATCCCAAATGCACTAAAAGAGGAAGGATTAAAAAAGTGGCCTAACAGTTGTCCCTTCCCAGAAAAAGAATCTAGACACTGACCTTACACTTTTCAAAAAACTAACTCAAAATGGATCACAGGCCTAAAGGTAAAATAACATAGGAGATAATTTAAGTGATCTTGGGGTTGGTGATGAGGTTTTAGATACATCACCAAAAGCAAGATCCATGAAAGAAAAAACAAATTGATAAATTAAAATTCAGTAAAATTTAAAACTTCTGCTCTATGAAAAACATGATTATAAGGATAAAAAGACAAGCCACAGCCTGAGAGAGAATATATGCAAAATGCATAGCAAACAACTTGCATCTAAAATATACAAATAACTCTTAAAACTCAACAAAAAAAAGCCAGCCCAATTAAAAGGGCAGAGATCTGAATAGACACCTCACCAAAGATCTACAGATGGATAATAAGCATATGGAAATACACTCAACATTATATGTCATTAGGGAATTGCAAATTAAAACAATGAGATTTCATTATACATTTGTTTCAGTGGCTAAAATCCAAAACACTGACAATAGCAAAGACTGACGAGGATATGGAACAACAGGAACTCTAGTTCCTACAAAATGGTACAGCCACTTTGAATGGCAGTTTCCAATAAAACCAAACATAGTCTTACCATATTATCCAGCAAAAGCACTCCTAGACATTTACCCAAATGTGTGGAAAACTTATTTATGTCCACCCAAGAACCTGCACGTTAGTGTTTATAGCAATTTTATTCATAGTTGCTAAAATGGAAGTGACCAAGACATACTTCAGTAGGTGAATGGATAAACTGTAGCACATTCAGACAATAGACTATTGCTTAGCAAAGAAATGAGCTAATGAGCCATGAAAACACAATGGAGAAACCTAAAACGCATATTGTTCAGTGAAAGAAGCCAATCTGAAAAAGACTACATACTGTATGATTCCAACTATATGACATTTTAAAAATAGCAAAAGTATGGTGACAGTAAAAACATCAGCTGTGTAGGGAAGGATGAATAGGTAGAGCAGAAGAACACAGAGGATTTTTAGGGCAGTGAAATTAATCTGTCTGATAATATAATGGTGAACACAATGCATTATGCATTTGTCAAAACCCATAGAATGGTGCAACACAAAGAGCAAATGCAAATGAAAACTATGGACTTGAGTTAATGATAATGCATCAATAATGGCTCATCGATTGTAGGAAATGTATAACACTAATGCAAGATGTTAATAATACAAGAAATTGTGGGCGGGGGAGAGAAGGAATACAGGTATTCTGTGATTTCTCTTGAATTCTTCCTTAAACCTAAAACTGCTCTAAAAAAGTCTACTTTTTTATAAAGCGGCCTGATGGTACATAGCAAACAAGATAATGAGTCCAGTATGATTCAAAAGTATGATATATCGACAGCAACAAAAGAGTCTGAGCTTGAGCTGTTTGAAAGAATAGTATATGGAACAGGAGACTTGATGGTCTTGCTTTACTCTTCCTTAGATAGCTCATACCTCATTTCTGGGCACTACTGGAGAATATCTAAGAGAACAATCAAGAATGTGACAGATTTGAAACCATCACCCCTGTGAAGAAACTGGAAATGTTTAAACCACAGAAGGCTCAAGGGAACATTAGGATAACATTCTTTATTATTCCAAAGACTATTTTGCAGAAGAAAGATTAGGCTTGTTCCGCATGAACCCATGGGATAGAACCAAGTCTGAAGTCAATGATTCTCAATCCAACTACACATTATAATCACCTGGGAATGAATAAACAAATGAACAAGTGAATGAATGAATGAAATTATTTTGTAAATACAGACAGATTCCACTCCACATTAGTTATATCTAGGGAGTGTGACCGGGGTATAAATTATATTTTTAAACATTTCCAGGTAATTTGATATTCAGCCAGAGATGAAAACCACTGACCTATGTGTAAAAACTTTTGGGAAACAGATTTCTTCTCAAAATTAGGAAGAATATTCTAATACCGCTATCCTAAGATGAAAAAGGTTGTCTTGGAGGTTTCATGTCAAATGGGAGACAGAGCCTACGGTAGAAAGCACATGCCTTAGAATCGACAGACCTGGGTTTAAATGAGCTCTGTCACTACTAATTGTATAACTGAGCAGGTTTCTAGATGTTTGTATCTTTGATTTCCTCATTCACAAAATAAAGATAACACTCAACTTCACTAACCTTTATGTCATTTAAATAAAACCAGTTATGCGAAGTGCTGCAATTCCATTTCTAAAAGAATGGTAGGCTAGGTACCCTGCCATTGAAAATTAAAGCTACTGAGTAAAATAATGAAAACATCTTTGATGCATCAATAAATGAGAATAAAGTAAGGAACACTAAATATAAAACTAGCACCTACACAGTAAATGTTTTGAGGGCATCTAGTAAACCAGGTAGATCTGAATGTTGGTTTTCAAAGTTTCACCAGGTTCTAGGAAAAGCAAACAAAAATCCCAGGACCTGCTCAAGATTAGTGAATCTAGTACAGAACCACACCCCACTATAAACCAGGACCCAAAAGACGGCATGTGCAGTTTACAGAGAATAAAAACAAGGTTGACTCACTCATACTCCTAGCCGATTCCCAGGGCGCTGCAAAGAAACCTTCGTGTTCTGAACTTTGGTGCTAAATGAAGGGATAAACATCTTCCCTGAGAATCCACAACTTTAGGCCAGTCCTTATATAAGTGACCCAAATGCATGCTACCTGGATAATCTGAAAAATCTCAAGCTAAAAATTTAAAGAGTTCACAGGACTTTCTTACATGTATTATGCATTGAGGAAGACACAACATTCTGTGGTACTTCTGCTAAACTACATAATCTGAATCTAATTATAACAAAACAGTAGATAAACCCAAACTGAAGGACGTTCTTAAAAAAAAAATTGAGGAATTTTTTAAAATTGCCTAAACAAATATCACAACTAAATTCAACATGTGACCCCAGATTGGATGCAGAACAAGAAAAAGTGTTTTCTCTTTTGTCATAAATGACATTCATGGAACAATTGGAGGTCGAGGCAGGCAGATCACAAGGTCAAGAGATCAAGATGATCCTGGCCAACATGGTGAAACCCAGTCTCTATTAAAAATACAAAAATTAGCTGTGTGTGGTGGCACACACCTGTAATCCCAGCTACTCAGGAGGCTGAAGTAGGAGAATCGCTTGAACCTGGGAGGCAGAGGGTGCAGTGAGCTGAGATTGTGCCACTGCACTGCAGCCTGGTGACAGAGTGAGACTCTGTCTCAAAAAAAAAAAAAAATTCTACAAGATAATAGTACATCAATGCTAATTTCTTGATTTTGATAACTGTTCTTGCAGTTATGTAACAGAGTGCCCTTGTTTTTAGGATATAGATATTTAGAGATAAAGGAACATTATTTCTGCAACTTACTCTCAAACAAGCCAGAAAATAATATGTGTGTATATACATATGTATATATACACACCACATTAATATGTGTATATTTTTATATATGTATATATACACACACATTCATACATACACACATACATGTAAAGACAGAGCATGTGTACACATGGTAAAATGTTAATACAGTATTTGAGGAGTTTGGATGAAGTGATATGGAAATTTGTATTATTTCTGTGCTTTTATAAGTTTGAGATTATTTCAAAATAAAAGCTAATTCAAAAGAAAGAAAACAAACCCTGTAAAGAGCAGTAGTTTCTACTGAGGCATAAAAAGTAAACATTAGTATTTCTATTTATTTTTTAATCTCATCCTTTTAAATGTCTGTTTTCTGTATATGTAATGTACATATTAGTACTTGCATACAATTGATAAGTATCTTAAACTGGAAAAAATTACAAATACATGAGTCACAGGACATTTGATAGTATAAGATGGGATTAGATATTGTAAGATGATAAAAGAGAATCATTACTTTTGCTAAGTATGAAAATGGCACTGTAGATAAATATAAAAGTATTCTTATTTGTTTAAAAATACATATAAAAGTAATAAGGGATAAAATTAGAGGATATCTTTAACTGACTTCAGGCACCGAGCTACCATGTGAAGATACCTAGTGGAGACTACACGAGCCAGAGGACAGCCAGCATCAACTTGGAGACATGTGAGTAAAGTCATCGAAGACCACCCTTCCTCAGCCATGCCACTAGGAGCCCAGGAGAGACTGCTGACCAATGGAATCATAAGCAGAAAAACAGCGAGGCCGTTTGTTCTGTAGCAATAGATAACTGGTATAGAATGTTGGAATGAATTAAACAGTCGAGTCAAAAGATAAGAAAATGGCCTTTACAATATCCTGCTTTCATGCTTTTATCAACAATACATCTAAAATCTCAGGAGAGAAAAAAGATGAAAATAAAGGGATATAAAAATTATACCAGGCAAAAACTAAAAATAAGCAAATATAAATTGCCAGTAATACTAGATAAGATAGACTATCATAAAAGGCAGTATTTGTGCTAAAAATAGTCATTCTATGACTGGGTCAAAATGTAAGAAAAATGAAATAATCTGAAACTTTAGTGCATCTAATAACATAGTCTCAAAATACAAAATGCAAAAATGGACAAATCTATGTAGTGAAATAGACAAACCAACAATTATAGTGGGAGATTTCTAACACCCCCTCTTGATAATTTATATAGTTAAAACAGAAGAACAAAATCAGTAAGGACATGGAAGATTTGAACCTACCCAGTTAACAAACTTGACTTAATGAACATATAAAGAACATAGTGCCCAATAACGGATATATACTATTTTTAGACATAGATACAACGTTTATGAAAACAGAGCACATGTTGGACCATAAAACAAATCTCAACAAACTTTAAAATACTAGAATTTTATAGACTTCATTTTTTTGGCCAAAATACAATTAAGTCTGAAATCACTAACAAAGACAATCAGAAAAACTTTAGATTTGGAAATTCAAAAACACATAGATCAAGAAAAGTCACAAGGAAAATTCAAAAATATTTAAAAATAAATAATAAAAATATTATGCATCAAAAAGTATAGGATGCAGCTAAGCAGTAGAGTGGCTCTGTAGCTTAAATACATACACTAAGAAAGAAAGGTAAAAATGAAATAAGCCACGAAGTTAAAACATCAGAAAAAGCACAGCAGAAAAATTTTTTTAAAAGTAGAATGAGGCCGGGCGCGGTGGCTCAAGCCTGTAATCCCAGCACTTTGGGAGGCCGAGACGGGCGGATCACGAGGTCAGGAGATCGAGACCATCCTGGCGAACACGGTGAAACCCCGTCTCTACTAAAAAATACAAAAAAACTAGCCGGGCGAGGTGGTGGGCGCCTGTGGTCCCAGCTACTCGGGAGGCTGAGGCAGGAGAATGGCGTGAACCCGGGAGGCGGAGCTTGCAGTGAGCTGAGATCCGGCCACTGTACTCCAGCCTGGGCGACAGAGCCAGACTCCATCTCAAAAAAAAAAAAAAAAAAAGTAGAATGAAGGAAACAATTAAAAAAAAAAAAAAGATCAGAAATCAATGAAACATATAAATAAGAGGATCAATAAGCCAAAAAACGGTTCATGGCAAGGGCTAATTGACAAACCTCTCACAAGATTACTGAGGGGAAAGAGAGAGGGTACAAATAAACAATATTGAGACTGAAAATGAGACATTACACATGCTATAGAAATTTAAGTTAAATAGAAGACATTATGAACAAGCTGATGTCAATTAATTTGAAAATTTAGATGAAACAAATTCCTTGAAGAATTTACCTTACAAAAATTAAGTCAAGAATAAAATCTGAGTGCTTCTAGAACTGTTAAAGAAATTTAATGTACAAAGAAAATTCAAAAAAGATAAAAAAGGCTGGGCATGGTAGCTTACACCTATAATCCCAATACTTTGGGAGGCCAAGGTGGGGGGATCGCTTGAGTCCAGGAGTTCGAGACCAGCCTTGGCAACAAAGTGAGATCCTGTCTCTACATACATACACACACATACAAGAGAAAATCTCCCCTCAAGGAAAGCTCCAGATCCAGATGGTTTTACCAGTGAGTTTCACCAATCATTGAAGAAACAAACATCAGTCTCACATAACCATACTAAGGTTTCTCCTACCTGCCACATTACAGGTATTCAAATATATGTTAGTTTTCTTCCCCTTTCTCCTATCCCCAGAGACAAACAACTGGAAAATCATGCCAGAAAAGTTGGAAAACAGGGTTCAACATTGCATGGTAAACGAGACTAAATGATCCTTTTTAACTTCTATGATTTCCTGGAAGCGTACAATATTAGAAATTAGTCAACCACAAACTTATAACCACAGTAAAAGAGGTTTTCACTATATACACATGTGTATACTTACCCACATATATCTCATTTAAAATTCAACAAGTAGAGTCCTGCATCTTCGAAACAGTACAATTGCCTGTAATTTATGCTTGCCTCCTTTTCTTAATGAAATCTCACAAATTCTAAAGCTTTACCATTTAAAATTCTTCACCAGAGATAATTCCTTATCAGAGAGAAAATGGTTTACCTGTTTGTGGAACTACTAAGAAATTAAATTAATTACTCAAACTTGAAGGTTGTGTATTTTCAGGAAAAGAATTCTTACAGCTATAACAACTTTCATCTTCCAAGAGATGTAATTCCACATCCTATCTCTTAGATGAAAGGTATCAAGTTCTCCAAGCCTCCATCCAATCCTATTCTGAAAATGAAAAGCGATACTATTTGGAAAAAAACAAAACTACGTTTATTAATTGTCAGAACAGTATACAACATTAATTTCTTAGATCTTGTGACAAGCAATGTTTGCTAAGAAGCCAAGAGAAGAGGTTGTTATAAGACGCAGTTGTTTGGGTGAAATAAATATTCAGGAGCCATTCTTACCTTAACAATAGTCACATCCATGCCGGATAAATGTAAAATCGGGGCAGCATTTTTTTCAAATAGAGTCCTGGCTTTTCTGTAAACAAAGGAAAAAATACAAACATTTTAACACAGGTTATCAAGAGAAGAACAAAAAGCCTTACAATCCTCTTCAGGGCAGAATAAGAAAGACTATGAAATATGGGTTTCCTCTACTTGTTCAAGTACAGAAAGTTTAACAACAAGTAATGAGTTAATATGCATGGAAAAATAAAACCTTTCACCTGGGGCCTCTGAGAATTTGCCGTTTATCTAATGCAATAAGCTCTTATCCATTTGGGAGGCCTATAGTTCACACAGTAGTTCCTCTAGGGGAAGAACGAACACTAGATATGGTTCCATTCAGGCAACAATGCTTAATTCACTCAAGTATTCATTGAGTACCTACTGTGACAGACACAGGTGGAGGAGCTAGGAACACAACATGACAAAGCAGACAAAACTACTAATTCACCAGAAGCTTGTCTGAAACTCCCAGGCACAGTCATGCCCTCTCTGTGCTCCCCGATTACCTTATACACATCTCTATTAGTGACCTTCACACTGTATGGTGATTACAGACTTCCAAGACTGTTGTCAGGACTAGACTGGAAGCTTTCCAAAAATAAATACCAAATCTTATTAATCCTTGAATCCCCTGACCTCTAGGATTATGTATGGCACACTTAGAAAGTACTTACTAAGTATCTGATGAATGAATGCACAAATGAATGAATAAACCTGCCCCAAACGTAGAGATGTAAATTCTAAGGAAAAGGAAACAACATGGATGTCTTATAATAAGAGAAAAAATAGCCTCCAAAGAGTTTGCATATTTCAAAAGTATTATGCATATCATTCTGACAGTGAACTCTTGTCCAATTCAGGTCAGAATTCAAAAACACAGTCTGTAGGGATCTAGAGATTGTTTTGCAACTTCTGCCAAACAATCTCTCCCACCAATGGCATAGTCTCAAAGTCAAACTAATGTTAAAACATACCAATTAGTTGACCTGTCTTTTACTCAAATATTTCAACTATTACATAAGGGGAAAAAAATCCAGTACTTTCAGTCAATGTCAAACACCTAAGTTTTATATCCACATTTACTTAGATGTCTTTCTAAAACAGATATTATTTTTAAACTAAGGATGTATCCTTTGACCTTAAGGATACTTTATACAAGAAGTTAAGGATATTTTAGAGAAGAGACATTTTATATTTAGCTACAAAGGCAGCTAATGAGGGACATGTATAGTTATGCACAAGCCAAACTCAATATTCTTTAAACTAAAAAGAACCACCAAATGGCATATAGAACACAAAGCATTTATTATGAATTAAAATAGAAATTGAGAGGCTTGCACAAATTTTCACAAGAACCATCCAAAAGAATCTCTCAAACCAAAGGCCTGAGTTTATAATATGCAAATTAAATATATTCTACCTTTCCACTGTTCTGATTATTCGAATGAACATAAAAGGGTAAATAATTTCTCCTTTCCAGCTCACCATTTCTGGGGGCTTAACCCAACATTAAAGCACTGAGCTAGTGATACTACAAACGATTTTCCTTCCAGGGTTGCTTTCATTACTAGATTGATAGGAAAGGATCAGTTGGAAGTGGATCAGATCTACTTCCTAAAAGCAAAATTCTGAAGAAGTCTCAATCTGCCATATCAATCACAACAAATCTGTAACCTCCTCTGAGTTAGTTTAAGAAATCAGGTTAGAACATTTGGGTCTTTATTCACATCTTTATATGATGTTATACGTTTATAAAATGAAGGTGAAGACTTTTTTCCTTCTAATGTTCTAATATAAAAGATTGAAAAACAAGTGTTACTAGTAAGAAATACATTATTTATCACATAATTAAGGGCGAGATAGCACCGAGGCTAAATAAAAACCTTAGGTACTTATAGCAATTTCCAGACTCAGGCACACACAAAATAATTACTCTTTTATGTATTATTTATTAATGCTAAACACACAGTTATCTTATTTCTTAAAGCTCTTATGTAGTTTTAAACCAGTACTACATAATGAAACAGCTACATGATAAATTATAAATAACGTGTCAGGACAGAGCCATGATGACAAAAATAGTGCAATTAAATAGTGAAAGCTTTAAAAAAAAAAAAAAAAAAAGGATGCTGGAGAGTTTCAGACTTTCCTAGAAGCACACAGGGATTCACCTTGTTAAAGGAGACAACGCCTTTAGAAAAGACTTTCCTGGCCGGGCGCGGTGGCTCACGCCTGTAATCCCAGCACTTTGGGAGGCCGAGACGGGCGGATCACGAGGTCAGGAGATCGAGACCATCCTGGCTAACACGGTGAAACCCCGTCTCTACTAAAAAATACAAAAAACTAGCCGGGCGAGGTGGCGGGCGCCTATAGTCCCAGCTACTCGGGAGGCTGAGGCAGGAGAATGGCGTGAACCCGGGAGGCGGAGCTTGCAGTGAGCTGAGATCCGGCCACTGCACTCCAGCCTGGGTGACAGAGCGAGACTCCGTCTCAAAAAAAAAAAAAAAAAAAAAAAAAGAAAAGACTTTCCTTCAGTGGCAGTATTTTAGCTTACCTTTAGATAAAGATGTTATAGTTTTAAACATGAATCTATCTTTAAAAATGCAAATACATTTACATGTAAAAGAACCTAAAATTGCTCTGCAAAATTTGCTTATTAATTTTAAAAATGTGGATACTTCTTAGAAGCAGGAACTCAAAATAACTGGTTATTGCTTAAACAAATTGCCATAAGTTTCATCAGAAATTAGCAAGTTGTTAATTTATTAGGTCTCTAAAGGAATAGAACAGTTACACTGAAGTAGGCCGAAGGAGAGGTATAAGAGCTTCTGGGAAGGATGGGAGAGCGAAGTGAAGGCTGTTCTGAACCAAACCCATGGTCGAGAGTAACAATTTCAGCAGTTTATATTTCTTACATTGTGTGCTTATTATGAAATGGAAATAGTGCCTAATAAGCATCATCTCATTTAATACCAAAGGTCCCTATTCCACATAATAATTTTTAAAGTATGTACTATTGCCTTTCTGGTTTTACAGATGAGTAAGCTGGGGATTTAAGAAGTGAATTAACTCCCACAGTATCACAGAGCTAGTAAGCAGCAAAACAGTCAACAGACCAGGTTCCTCAAACTCCCAGACCCAGGCTGAGTTCTCCGTTATCTTCAGCCACAGGCCACCACTGACAATCTACTTACCCTGGGTATTTTGACTGTGTTATATTAGCACTTGCTCATTTGTTGGGATGATTTAGTATTGATATTAAACAAAAATGATTAATAGGCAGTATGACTGGTGTGTTTATTGGGGAGGGAAGCGGCTCTAACAAAGCCCAGCAGATATGATTCAGTTAGGCAGAATAATTAGTCTGTTTAGACAATCTGAATTAAACAGCTGAATTACAAAGAAATAAAGTAGGATGTGTCCTCCTGTCTGTGAAGTCACACTCACTGCCTCTCAAGAAATGACTAGAAAAACTGACTTCAGAGACCCAGTGTTTTACTCCAGACAACATTATGCCTACCACTTACAATTCAGCCCAAACTATCTTTCTTATTGTTGTTCTTATTACCTTAACGTCATTTGACTTAGATCTTACAGAATCCAATTTAATACATATTTACTAATTTTTTCTCTTTTTTTTTTTTTGAGACAGGGTCTCACTCTATCACCCAGGCTGGACTGCAGTTGCACGATCATGGTTCACTGCAGCCTTGACCTCCCGGGCTTAGGTGATCCTCCCACCTCAGCCTCCCAAGTAGCTGCAACTACAGGTAAACGCTGCCACGTGTCTAATTTTTGTATATTTTCCAGCTAAGTTTTGTATTTTTGTAGAGACAGAGTTTCACCATGTTACCCAGGCTGGTCTCAAACTCCTGGGCTCAAGTGATCTGCCCACCTCAGGCTCTCAAAGTGCTGCGATTACAGGCGTAAACCACTGCACCGAGCCTACTGATTTTCTGATTCCCAAAAAGCCAAAAAGAACTATCTTGGACATTAGGGACATAAGAGATATCACTTTTTAACACTCAACCCTTTAATTCTGACTATTTTTTTTCAAAAAAAAAGTTAATTATTTATTCTAAAGCCATCTAGGTCTTTGTATTCACCTTTCCAATTGAATAACAGTTGCATCTAATATTGTTTAAAAAAAAGTTTTGCCCATTTATTTTTCCTTAAGACTTTGAATCTCCACACACCCACTCCCCACCCCCACATACAGCCTTCCCCACCTTTTAGTGTGGTTCATTTGTATAATCAATGAACTGCCATGATCAAATCATTACACACCCAAGTCTCAATTATTCTTCACACCTTAATTCCCACAATTCCCACATGACCTTTCCAGGCCAGCCAGACCAGTTACAGGCTGTCCTGTGTCATGGCAAAGCCATAAGTAGGTCACTCCTGTCTCCAGGCCCCTGCCCCATGAGCCATTTCCTCAGCTGAGAAGAGTGAGTAGTCTTCTCCTGCCTGCTTCCTCCCAGGCCTAGTTCAAGGATCATCCCTTTTGGAAAGAACATTGCTGATCTCCCAAGCCCACAGCATTCTTGGCCATCTCTGAACATCCTGTGGACAGAGATGGCCTAAGGATTTACGCCCTAGCAGTACAGCAGTTGCTCCCGAGGGGACTATTTCCAAGCAAACAAGACATCTTTGTAGGTGTTAATCCTGGAATGATTATTAAACTTCAATTAGACAAGTTTGCTAAGCATCCATTAGTTTTATAGTTATTTCTCATTTAACTGTTATTTCTACATTACAAATGAATCTTATTGCTAGAAGAGTATTAAACCTAGTTCTTCCAATTTCACAGAATCTCACTAGCTGCCTGATAGTCTGTGATTTCTTTCCCCCTTAAAAATACAAGTATATAACAAGTCACAAACGGCACTACCCTTTGCAAGCTGCCGGATTGAGAAAAACAGTGGCCTTCTTCACTTGTGCATTGGGAGGAATGAGTTGATTGCCAAACTCCTAAAAAAGAAAAGAGCAAAGTTTTCAGTAAAAGTCTATTTATTTGGTAAGTGTCACATGCATTCTTCCATTCCAAAAAAAAAATTTACTTGCAGCACATATGGTATCTAACCTTGGGGGAAAATGTTCTTTCATGATCTCATATTAATGAAAATGCCATTAACAACAACAAAAAGTAACATTATTTAATGACAATAAGCTCTATTTTGTATTGGAATAAAAATTCCTGCTTTATGTACTAGAGGCAAATAACATTTATTTTCTCTATAAGACATGGCTAGGTTTATTATAAACATATAATTAGTGAGGCCATAATCTGTCAGGAGAGAAGTTTAATCTATGTCTTTAGTTTGCAGAGTACAATATTCTCTCCAGCTCATCACTAAAACTTGTTCATGAAGAATCTTTGTGTTACCAGTTAATCTTCATATCTTTATACACATACAAAATAAACCTATTTGCCTTCTCTTCTTTGCAACCCTGTATGATAACTAAATAGCAGCAACTGGCAGGAGAAAAGAAACGTAACTAATATATACTAAGCACCTTCTATTTGGCATTTTTACATACATTATTCTTAGTTCTCAGAAACCAAGGAGGTATAAAATAATCTCAGTTTTCCAGATTAGAAAGTCCAGAATCAGGAAGACTAAGTTCCTGAAAGTTACAGAGTTGATAAATTACAAGCCTGGAATATATATCTTCTAATTCCAAAGCCTCTCTAAGCTCTAAAGAGAGGATCAAGGATGAGGTAGAATTAAAAGGCAGAGGACTAGATGTGAGGAGTCCAAATGAGAAATGAATGGGAACTCTTGCTATTATGTCTGAATTGGAAATGATGGTCAACAAAAAGAATAAGAATAGGAAAGTAACAAAATGAGCAAAAATTGGGGTCTTGAATGGTGGGAGTAGGCCTGAACCAAGAAAGCAGAATTCTAGTATGGAAGTACAAAGTAAACATGGGAGGAGGAAAAAAAGTTATGCAAATTTTTTTATTGAATAACTTACTCTAAATCTGCCATCTCCCTGACAGTTCATTTTGGAGCCTTTCTTATTGTTGTCTATTTCTTGCTTTAAAAACAAAACAAAAACAAAAATACTTTTTTTCTGAAGTAGAGAAAAAGACTATTTCTTTGTAAGAAGTTTCTGGAACATTATAATTTCTATTCTGTTTTCATTCTTATTTAGACATTCACAGTGAGCTAAGGAGTTTATGTGAGACTACATTAAGTTTATGTGAGATTTGTTTTTAAATATCATATTTTCAAGAATTTAGACTGTAAAAGGAAGTACACAGATAGGAAAATTAGCCAGCAGAGGCTATAAGGACAAATCCACTTCCATTTGTGAGATGGAAGGAACTAAACATGCAGGGGAAGTGGAGAATTAGAATAGTAGAAAGAAATAAGGCCAGCGTGGTGGCTCACACCTGTAACTGCAGCACTTTGGGAGGCCAAGGCAGATGGATCCCGAGGTCAGGAGTTCGAGACCAGCCTGACCAACATGGTGAAACTCCGTCTCTACTAAAAATACAAAAATTAGCCAGACATGGTGGGATGTGCCTGTAATCCCAGCTACTTAGGAGGCTGAGGTAGGAGAATTGCTTGAACCCGGGAGGCAGAGGTTGCAGTAAGCTGAGATTGTGCCATTGCACTCCAGCCTGGGCAAAAGAATGAGACTCCAAGGAAAGGAAAGGAAAAAGGAAAGGAAAGGAAAGGGAAAGGGAAAGGGAAGGGAAAGGAAAGGGAAAGGAAAGGAAAGGGAAAGGAAAGAGAAAGGAAAGAAAAGAAAAGAGAAGGACACGAGAAGGAGAAAATAACTAAAGGAACATCATCCCTGAAAATGTATGAGGAGAGAGGATTTAGAACAGAGGTGGAGGCATTTACTTTCAACAAGAAAGGGAGGGTCCTACAATCACACAGGTCTACTCTTCCTTAAAGAGTGAAAGAAAGGGGTCAGGCACAGTGGCTCACGCCTGTAATCCCAGCACTTTGGGAGACCAAGGCAGGTGGATCACGAGGTTGAGATCGAGACCATCCTGGCCAACACGATGAAACCCCATCTCTACTAAAAATACAAAAATTAGCTGGGCGTGGTGGTGTGCACCTGTAGTCCCAGCTACTTGAGAGGCTGAGGCAGGAGAATCGCTTGAACCCAGGAGGCAGAGGCTACAGTGAGCCAACATCACACCACTGTACTCCAGGAGGATTTTCCAGTTGCTAATGATTGGCTTGGGATGGGGATGACCTTTAATTTAATATTAAAGTTTATTTGAATTGATTTCTAAAACAACTTAGAGCCATATGAAAGATAATAAATTTAAACAAAGAAGTAATCAAATTCTTAAAACACAGATTTAGAACAGCCAGATAACAATCACTAAAAAGGGGAATTATAGTATCTACTGTAACAACTGCTAAAGAGAGGAATTAATTTATAATATCTATTGTAACAATCAAAGAGAGGAATTAATTTATAGTATCTATTGTCACTGTCATCCATTAAAACATTTCAGAAACACACATGGGGTCTGCCACCTACTTCTATTACTAAATGCTTCATACACTTGCCACTTTTGATTTTCATGTTTCTATTTTGGTATTTCTGACATCATAAGCTCAAATGATACAAAACAAAAAGGCAACTCAGTCACAGAATTTCATCTGCAAAGTATAATGTACATTTTTGCAGTGGGGAGCAAAAAAGTGGCCTTAAATTTGAAAGGATTTATAATCCAGCTATAATTAATTAGCCATATAAATGAATATTTAAGTAAAATCTCATGGAACGTAACAGTGTACATGATATGGACCAGTTGAGCTTGAAGATGGACTTTAAAAATATGAATCAACAATTTTAAGAAGATTTGACTTTTAGAGGTAACACTTGTTCTGAACTGATATCCTTGGGGGTTATTCGGATCAGGGATGATTCAGGGGTTAGCCAGATCTACAAAGACAACTGCAGACACAAACAAATTCCCAGAGCTTCTACCAGTCCAGCTTTGTGTTCCGGGGACCAATCCAGAAACAAACAGTCTACAGGGGTGGGCGTCAGAACTGCTCTTCACCAGATGGTTAACTTCCTGGAGTTCTACTCAGAGTTGGCTCCCAGCGTGATTCATCCTGATAGTGCTAAAAAATAGCCAAACTGCACAGATGCAAGACACTGTGCAAGTCCCCTGAAAGAGCTTCAGTCTTCTACACAATGAAGATAAGGAGGGGTTTAATTTTATCACATTAAATAGTATTACCTGAGCTTCTTGACAGGCTGCTCTCCTTAGTAGGTTATCACTATCAAAGTAAGCAAAAGAGAATAATCATTAGCTTTAACAATAGATTATGATCCAAACAAAATTTGTGAGCTTTTTTACTTTTTAATATATGCACCTCTTCTCTAAAAATACCCTAGTGAAAGTGGGTGGGCAGATCACCTGAGGTCAAGAGTTCAAGACCAGCCCTGGCCAACATGGTGAAACCTCCTCTCTACTAAAACTACAAAAATTAGCCAGGTGTGGTGGTGGGCGCCTATAATCCCAGCTACTTGGGAGGCTGAGGCAGGAGAATCGCCTGAACCTGGGAGGTGGAGGTTGCGTTGAGCTGAGATCATGCCATTGCACTCCAGCCTGGGCGACAGAGTGAGACTCTGTCTGAAAAAACAAACAAACAAAATAACCTGATAACAAGTTATCGGCACATTTGAAAAATACATCCTCTGAATAAAAGTTTGTGTTAAATATTTCCATATTATGGTAACCAGAATCATGCCGCATCTCCCCAAAATTTCCACATCCGAATCCTCACAACTTGAGGGCATGTTACTTTACATGGCAAGAGGGATTTTACAGACCTGATTAAACTTAGGACCCTGACATGGGAGATTGTCCTGGATCATCTAGATGGGCCCAATCTAACCACAAAGGTCTCAAACCAGAAAGTTTCCCGGTTCTGATCAGAGGCAGATGCGATCATGGAAGAATGGTCAGAAAAATGCAACCTTGCCAGCTGTGATGCAAGAAGGCTGTGAAGAGAGTCGAGGAATGTGGTGGCCTCTAGAAGCTGGAAAAGCAAAAGGATTCTCCCCTAGGGCCTCCACAAGGAACATAGACCTTGCCACACTGTGTCTTAGCCCAGTGAGAGCTGCTTTGGGCTTTTTTTTTTTTTTTTTTTTTTTTTTTTTTTTTTTTTTTTT